>NW_019091249.1:391285-424908 GCF_002217175.1 Folsomia candida | reverse complement strand
TTTTCCAAAATCGTGCCAATCAGTGTTTCGGGTGCAAATAAGTAACCACGTGCAAGAAAGTGGTTTTTTTGCAGGGAAATATTTTGACCTGCAAGAAATGCAAGGCGCAAGAAACTACGCCCCTCCGTTATAAATAGTTCATACAGCGCGTGGCTAGATGGCGCATACTTCTTGCATACCTGTTCACTTTCATTCATTTGAGTATCCAATTATAATAGTGAATGAAAATGAATTTCCTATTATTTGAGTAAAAATGACTGAAGGATTCTGTCATCTCAGATGAATGACTGTGAATGAAAGGATTTCTCACTCATTTCATTTTTCACCCTATGCTTAATACATGGGATGAAGTAAGAAATGAAGTCGGATGAAGTGAAATGAAATGAATTTGAACAAAAATGACTGAATGTGAATGAAAATCTTCGGTCAGAAATCGGGTTGACTGACTTTTGAATGAATACTAAATTTTTGAACAGGCATGATTTCTTGCACATTCACCCAGTTTCTTGCACCTCGCATTTTACTGCAAGAAATGTGACAAACCCGCCAGAAACGAAACACTTGCAGCAGCAACAGTCGAAATGCACCCATAAATTTCCTCCTTTTACAAAACCAAGCTCATCGTCGTAAAAGTCACATAAAACTTTTTTTTGCAAGTCTACACACATCGGATTTTGGGCTGAATGACGTGGAGCGGTGGTCGAGTCGAGGCTGCTGCCATTAAAGTCTGCATGGACGGGAAGGAAATGCAACAAAGCAAGGAGTCAAATGTCAGTGCACTAAAATGAAAACTTCTTAAGTGCAACAGAATAAAAGTTGCACGGGAGGAGAGTTGTAAAATAAACGTATAAATCAATCCAATTCTATAAAGTCTGACCCCACAAAGGCTCCTTTTTTTATTTTTGGGCTACAATTTTGTGCAATATTTCCATTTTATTATCCAGTGCAATTTAAAGTTTTAGAAAATCTCGTAGATTTCAAATTATTTATGGTTTTGCGAAATATTTCGATTTTACAGTACAATTTACATTATTTGGAAATTATTTTGCGCAATATTTCCATTTTAGTTCGCCCAATACTGATATTTCCATTTTATTTAGAAACATATTTCAATTTCCCACTGTAATTTAAACGTTATAGATTTTAAAATATTTATTTACTATTTTGTGCAATATTTCCATCTTCCAGTGCAACTTAAACTGTTCCAAATTTCGCAGATTGCAAATTATTTACTACTTTGCGCAATACTTCCAGACGGTTACAAAATTTCACAGAAATCAAAATAATCAATTACTTTTGCGCAATAATTTTCATTTTCTAGTTACAATTTCCGAATGTAAATCATTTACTATTTTTGCGCAATATTTCCATTCCATTATTTCCCTTACAATTTAATCTGTTCCAAAATTCCCCGAAAATTTCAAAGCCAAGCTTTCTTTATCCATCCTTCATTAGCCAAATGAGCTCGTTTCAATCGAACTTTTACATATGTATTTTCCACAGAAAACTTTCACCTCGAGCAATAATCACACAAAGTTCACAACTCATCAGGAAAAATTAAACTGGTTGCTTCGTCTCCTTGATTGCTCAAAGCTCGGAGAGTAAATTGACAAATTGTTGAATTATGGATCCACACCAGAACAGCACGGCTAATAAATGAGACGTTTCTTTCTGCCAATTGGGAACAACGACGTACAATAATAATGATCACAATTTATGACAATTTTGGACAGGAACGACGACGCCACGGGGTCAATTCCCGATGTACATGGACAGCTTTCATCAGTGGCCTCGGAAGGGTGTGGGGGACAGAGGGGCAATATCCCCAAGGTTGTTCGATGTCACCCTCATCTGCTCATGTTATATGAACCCCTCCCTCCCTATAATGTCCCCGATGTCCCACGGCTTCCGTGGCCACTGGGAAAATTCAGGCTACTCAAATTTATGAACATGATGCAGTGGCTGCGGAAGTGTGGGGACAGAGGGACAATGTCCCCAGGTTATTAGATGTCCCCATCTTATATAAAGCCATCCCTCCCCCATAATGTCCCCCGATGTCCCCACGGCTTCCGCGGCCACTGGCTTTCATGACTAAATGTATTGATTCCATGCGGCACAATCTGGTTGAAACCTGTCCTCCTCGTCGTCGCCATACCCATTTCCAAAATTAGCAGGACAAAGAAGGACGAAATTTCGGGTTTCAATGTTTCACAGGCACGCACACCACGACAGAGAAAGCAAATCCCTTTTCGGTTTTGAATATCACAACAATACAGAAATTCAGACTGGAAATACATAAACCGTTGCAAACCAAATGTAGCTAAAGGGTGAAACCAAGTGAGATATCCGCAACAATAATTCTATTGTATGTTAAAAGTAGATATTATTATTATTAAAAGTAGAAGCACATTTGTGAAAACAGCACCCCGAAATTCGAAACTTAAACGGACCGACAGACAGACAAGGCATTCCTATAAAGTGACTTCTTCACAAATAACTCTGCCAGCTCATCAGACACCCCTACGTCAACAAGGAAATCGTTCTTGTCCGACAGACAACGGTTTGTTCAAGGAAGTGGATGGATGGATTGGGAGAAAGTACACGCGTAATCTCTGATTCTACCACCCACCCGCCTTAGCGATGGACACAGTGACCGCGGAAGCGTGCGTGGGGACAGAGGGGCAGGTGATACCCCCAAATCCCCACAGTTATTCGATATCCCCCATCATGTCCCCATCTTTTCCTCCTCCAATCCCACAATGTTCATGTCCCCAGAAGTCCCCCAACTTCCGCGGCCACTGACTATCTCCTTCTCCGCTGGCTATGCATACAAACCCGGAACTTTCATCCATCCATGATGATGATAACATTTAGTAAATATTTGTTCACTCCGCAATCCCTCAATCTCCATAATCCCTCCCAGCACAAATCTGACAAGTAAGTAGTCCTGCATATTCCAAATCATCACACTTGTAGAATTCCTCCCTCGGCGTCACCATTCTTCTTCTCCCCTTCATCCTTCCTTCATCACACATTCAAAAAATCACAACATGTCAAATATAATATTCGTCTCGGAATTTTAAACCAAAACAAAATTACCAAGTCTAATTTTCTCAGAAACAAGAAAAAAAAACTTTGCGGATTTCCAAAATGGACACGAAAAAGAAGAAAGGTATTTATGAATGAATTTTTGTCATAAATAACATTACATTTTTCCATTTTGAATTGGAGATCTTTGTCTATTTACTTATTATAATGCGACATGAAAAATATGTATCGTCTTCCCATTTCCTGCCCTACTTTGTATTTTGTACCCAAAAACGACGTCGAATTCGAGGAAGTGAGACGACGCCTGAGACGAGGACGACACACACCTGGAATCATGAATGAATTCAAACCTCCAGAGACACGTGAATATGTATGTATCGCTTATCATCAGCACTGTATAAATTTCGAATTCTGCTGCTTCTAAATACAATTTTTTCCAAGAATTGGATATGCACACACTACACACGGAAAGGAAAACGTGTTGCACATTTGTACATATATCTAAAGCTATATTTTATTTGTTAAAATTGGCATTTTTATGAAAACATCGCACTTTTAACGAGCACTGCAGTTTTTGGACGTCACTGAGGATGAGAAATAAAACTTATATATGCAGTTTTCCCGTGTTTGATGCACATTTCATAATAAAATGTGTATAAAACGGCACTAAAATTGCAAAATGTGAACAAGTTACGTACATATGTACGTATCGAATTAAGTGCAATTTAAGTCTATAATTTCTTTATACAGTTACAGCGAATAAAATTGTACCCAAATTGCAAAATAAAAAAACTCTATGAAATCATCAATAAGTTGCAAAACGTGGACAAATCATGAATACAATTTCTTTATACAGTTACAGCGAAAACCAGACTATAAAATTGCACATGCACAATTGCAAAATAATTCCAAGAAATTAATGCACTTCTTACCTTACCATACCATTATCACCCTTGATTATTATGATTATTCTAATTTAAATAAATATTCATAGATATCCCTACTGAAACCGGAACCCTATAAAAATTAGCATGCCACCGAAACCATCAAACTTACTATTTTGACATGTCAACAATTTAAAAATTGCATGCCCAACAACAAACTTACTGTTTGGCAAAAATTCAATCACGGCATTAATCATGCATCCCGAATTTTGCAGGAGCAGTCGCAGTTTTATTTTGCATCTGCATCTAGATCACGTAACGTTCAACTTTTTTATGTAAACTACGAGGTGACTAATGTACATAATGATTGACAGGAGCGATAAACCTTTTTCCTGTTGCAAATTTCAGTGTGCAAATTTCTTGGCCTCTCTTTTGCAAAAATATAAAATTGGTTCAACCAGAACGTGTGGTCTGATCGTTCGACGTATGATGGTTTTGACTCAAAAAACCTGAAGTGCAGGGCTTCTTAAGCCCGAGTCAGGATGGTGTTACTAACAATTGAGAAGGGCATAATATTTATGACCACTAATTTTTGCACAATTTGTCTCTGAATTTTGCATGTTTTACGTGTCTGCAAATTTCAACTTGATTGGATGTCTATCTATTACGCACGTAAAACTTGTCCACTTGAGTTGAAATTTTGCAGACATGTAAAACATGCAAAATTCTGAGACAAGTTGTGCAAAATGTGTGCAAAAATTAGTGGTCATATTACACCCCTTCCATAATCGATAGACATACAGACAGACAACAATCATGACTCGTACATAAGCCCTCCCTCGATCTATCTCTAAACTCACCAGACGATAAAAACGTTTGGCCTCCTCAATCCTTAAACACACCAAGTTTCTTACTTGCTTAACTGCATTGCGAAAATGAAACGACCGGTGTCTGGTTTCTCGTTGGAAAAGTTACAGCTGTGCATTTATCTGTCGATGTGGATAAGCACATCATTCACGATCGGCAAGTACGATGATGTGCATGCAATACAGAAAAGTTGTATAACTCATTTCATAATGAAAGAAGAGACGCAGTCAGCCTCGACGACTACACAAATGCATCTTTACCAGTGGCCGCGGAAGCGTGTCCCCCTGTCCCCACGGTTATTCGATGTCCCCATCTTATATAAACCCGTCCCTCCCCATCCTACAATGTTAATGTCCCCCGATGTCCCACAGCTTCCGCGGCCACTGGGAGAATTCAGGCTACTTAAATGTATGTTCATGATGCAGTGGCCGCGGAAGTGTAGGGCAGAGGGACAATGTTCCGGTTATTCGATGTCCCCATCTTATATAAACCCCTCCTACAATATTAATGTCCCCAGATGTCCCACACCTTCCGCGGCCACTGACTCCTCACCACCACCACCACTTTTGCCTGCAGACTTTGGACCTTCTACCGAAAAAATAAGCACGCCGAGTTTAACGTCTCTGTTGAGAAGACCATTATTTCGAAATTCAGACAGGCCTCAAAATTTTTTGTGGCATTTTTGCAAATGCTGTTGCCCCGCCATCGTCGTCATAGTTGGATTTGGATGATGCATTGCAGTCGTGTCAGTCAAGTAGTACTTGCAAAAAGTCGAGATGCATCCTCCAACCGCGTGATGTGATTGCAACTTTTGCAATGTGCAAAAAATGGGTATATTCGCACGATTAGTCTCGCGTTGCATTCATACTGCAGATTTTTTTGTTGCATTGGAGAAATGGAAATTTGTGGAGAGAAGAACAACGTAAAAACGAAGATAATAGCGTGACTTTTCGCGTATGTAAGTCTTATGTAATTGCGAAAAGAGGAGTAGAATCCGTCAAGGTTTCTGCATAATAATAAAATTCGCAAAATGGCAACGTTTTGTGGTCTAGTCGTCTCGTACGACTTTTACAGTTTGTAGACAAAGCGGTGCGATAAAATCTTTTGGCAAGGTTGCTAAGAACAATTTCATGTGAAAAGAGTACCCAGTTCTTATTAAGGGTTGTTAAATTTTATTGTGTTTATCAGCCCAAATATATAAAAAATTAGGAGGCACTTGTTCCGCAATTTGATCAAATTCGGGGAATTTTTCAGAATTATTTTCAGCCAAGATGGAATTTGACCACGTGGAAAAATGATTTAGCTAAAAGCTTACGTTTACAAAATTCTGTAGCTTTTAAAGCTATTTCAAAAAATTTAAGACATGTAGCATTTCAATTTTCAAAATGATTTTCACCCAAATTTGCACATTTCCAATGTGCGAGTTTGACCACGTGGAAAAATGGTTTAGCTAAAACCTTACGTTTCCAAAACTTTGTAATTTTTTACACTATTTCAAAAATTTAAAGCATGTTCTCGAACTCTTCCAATTTCTAAAATGATTTTCACCCAAACCTGCACATTTCCAATGTGAGAATTTTACCACGTGGTAAAATTACATATTTTCACCCAAAACCTCATATTTCCTAAACTCCGTAACTTTTGACACTATTTCAAAAATGTAAACACATATTTTCCCAAAATAAAATTAGTATCCCCTCCAAAAAAAAACCCGAGTTTAACACCTTAAAAACCTACCTGAATTTATAAAGAGGCCATTAAATATACCAAGAAAGTACACATACTCCAATTGCATACGCAATAAAACTGGGTAAAACCAACGCAAACCTCTTGTCTGATTAATAATCAGATATGTAATCACTGATTACACATATCTCAATTAATACATCGCAAACATATAACCTCCCCATTTTTGTAAAAATGTGGATTTTTCCTACTCGAAAAAACTTGAACATTTGGCAGGTCTAGATTTTTGTCGGTGTAAAAAACAATTACTCGACTGATTCAACCAAAACGTGGAGAGGCACATGCTCTTTGAACCAGATTACAAGAAATGGATGGACCACCACCACCACTAATTTCGTAGTGTGACTGAATTAATAATCTTTTCAAAATAATATGTAATTACGAAGCGATTAACCCGACGCGGGGAAACAATTAACGAATAAATGAATCTACTTTCTTTAAGAGTTCAAGTTCATGGTTTTGTATGTATGAAATACGTACATAAATTGCAAGTGCAGATAAATATTTAAACTTCGACATCTGCGCCACCTTCATTATTTCCACTACCAAATCAACCCAATTTAAGCAAGTGTTGCGTATATTCCTCTGTTTTCATTTGCTATAATTTGTGTTGCGTATGTATATTCCTTGTTTCCAATTTGCACTGCTACATATAATTTTCATCTCTCAACAAAACCCAAAAGGTTAAACAGCATCCCTTCAATTATGCAGGATGATCCTCATCTTTCGCATCTTTGGACAATTGGAGTGAACCGAATCTCGTATGTACAAATAGCAGAGGATCGAACAGATGTGCTTTTTCCACAATTCCTCCATCATCTCGAGCAGCAAATTACTTCTCGTCTGTAAAACACGTGGTCCATCCAAACGTGTTTTTTTACTTTATCCCAACGCTGGGCAGCTTCCCTTTATTGATTCAAATTAAATTACGTATGGAAATTATTGAAATTTGGAAGCTTCCTAGCGTGCCTAAGTCATCATTCATGGAAATTTAGAAATCCACACCGCATTCAGCTCTACCCTAAAAATTCACTTGTTATTACATACACGAAATAAATAAGGGTTCTGGTCTTCTCGTTGAGCAACAATTTATTCGACAACGGAGTCGTATTATTACAACTCAAGGGCTTTTATCGCATTGTTTGCCCTGCTTGTTAGACAAGTACTTCACCTGGATACCAACTATTTATTTACCAGAAAACAAAATTTGTAGATCATCAACTACATACAAAGAATTCCATTAGAAAAGTACACAAAACCAGGGCAGCAGCCATTTATCTAACTACGTAAATGTTATCATCATCTCCCACTCAGCTATGGGTCCTCATCCGAATTAAAGTAATCTGAAAGCCAATGAGAGGCCACTTCAACTTAGATCAAACAACAACACTTAACTTGACTCGATAAAATTAAAACCTGGAAATCGAGGCCTTCATTATTTGCGAGGCGTGTAGTGTTTTGTTTGTTGACTTTTCTATTTTACTAGATTCCGAGCATACTGCAAATAAATATGTAAGAGTCCTCATAGGAAACGTATTTATTTCTAGATTTTCAAACAAATACATATTTATTACACTATTATTCGAAAAATACGCAAATCTTTTATCATATTTTTAAAAAGCATTTATTTTGTAAATATTTCAACGGTACGAGACAAAATATTTTGCTTAAAGAAATTGAACCACAAAAAATTAAGGGTTAAATTCAAAAATACAAATTTTTTAAAATTTTGTATTTTCAGGTTATTTTTGTACTTTTTTGTTGCGTTTTTTTCGTAAATATTAAATACATATTTCTGCGATTTTCCGTAAATACATATCCGCCCTTTGGCAGATTAGACATTTTTCGATCAGGTTAAAAACCCATGATCCAATTTAGCTTATCTTATCTTCACAATTTCCAATGCCAAGGATCCAATTTTCAAATTTCTCCATTCTTAAAAAGAGAGTATTAAAAAGGAGTCATAAAAAACACGTTCCAAAACTAATCTGCTCTACCACGTGTGCATAGAATCCGCTTTCTTCCTCATAATAAAACCTGACATTAAACCACTTTCCCAGCGCGCATAATACTCCCTCGTTCCAGGCTTCTCACTCATAAATCCATTTTACTGACAGGTCCCTCTCTCCATACTTTCCTCCCATTAAATTAAAACACTAAGCCAAACTTTTCACCGGCGTGTGTACGTCGTAGCGAAATAAAATAGTAGTAAAAAACACGCGCCGGTACTCCTCTTCTTCCCCAGGAGGTAAAATGTAGGTCATTGCTTTTCAGAGGTAATAATAATAATAATGACAGCGGAGGAGACGCTCCTCTTGTTACATGTCAACGCACAAGGAAGGTACGTCCAGTGCTTCGTTTGTTGCAGGTTTGTCACATTTCTTCCACTGGAAAGCGAGAAATGCAAGAAATGCGAAGCGCAAGAAATATGCCCCATCCAGCCGCGCGGCGCGCGCCATCTAGCCAGCTACGCGGGAAGTAGTTTCTAGCGCCTTAAATTTCTTCTTGGTCAAAATAACTGCAAGATAATCGCGTTTTTGCCGTTATTTCTTGCAAGTGGTTTCTTAAATTTCTTGCAGTGCAAAGGGAGAAATGTGAGGTGCAAGAAAGTGGGAGAAATAAGCGCCGTATGAACTATGCGCGACACGGCATATTTTCTCGCGCCTTGCATTTCTCCCAGGTCAAAACATTTCCCTGCAAGAAACCACTTTTTCCCATTATTTCTTCCAAGTTATTGCTTACTTTCACCCGAAACACTGTCCCCGCCAAAACTGTAACCAAGTCCATAAAAGCAAACCAAACCACACAAACAAACAAATATTTGTATGCCCACGACACTCCTCTCATCAAACAGACAGTCCTCCTGTCAATCAGAGCCGTACCGTCAAATTGTCAGGCCTGGTATGAGCTTCAGGGCCGGGCCCTTTGATAAGTTCAATATCTTCGATATTATATTATCGTTTTCGCTCCCAGAATACTAGAGCATCTGGAACGACGAAGAAAATATTATACGAGAGCACATTATTTCCCAGTTCCATGGGAAATGGTGACAATTTACCTGCGCTATTAACTCAGCCATATTTTGAAAACATCAGCGGGACGGAGAAATTCAGTTATATGCACCTACATAAGTTGCATAATATGCGAATATGACATACTTTCGCTTATTCCCAAAGCTTCCAAAACCCTTTGTGGTTAAATACTTTCTATCCGTTTTAAAAATTTGAAAATTGCCAGACTCATTTGGGAATGCCGAAATGCAGGTCCCAAAATTCCATTTAATTCTTAGAACACTTATTGTATTATTTTTTGAATTTAGTTGCATATTCAAAAACATAGAGTATTTGAAAAGACAACGTTTGGCTAAAAATACTTTTAAAATTGAACAAAGCGGCAAGAATAACAAGCCAGTCCAAGAATATAATCTTCTCTGTTGTCAAGCGATTATTCATATTTTGACTTGTGCTTATGATCCCCATCCTATTTTAAAATAAAATATTCCCCGATCGTAATTTCCTTCCGGTCATCATCAAATTCCAACCAGAATGCCGCTATAGTAGTTGGAGTCCATGATTCCTTTGATTCAATCCAAATTTTGGAAGCCCTCCAACACGTTCACGCATAAACTATTCGATTTCCACCCCCATGCATAATGGTTAGCGTACAATACCTGACCTTGTCTGTATTTTCTTGTCGTCTCCAGACCCGAGTGACCCAATTTGAACCACCAGGTTCGTATTGGTCTCGTCGGTCCAGGGTATTGGTTTCCATTCTTTAACGGTCCGATTTAGGTACTTTTTAGCTAATTTCGAATGCATAGCCATAGTTGCCTTGAAGAGAAATAGCTTTTACCGCACAGCTGGGCTTTAAATCCAGGTTCCTTGATTCTGTTCTTTATAATTTGCACATTAATTTGAAGGTATATTTTTCCCTCATTTCCAGTTGATTTTTAGACCAGTAACCGAGGATCTCACTGAATCTTAAGAGGACGCGTGATAGATTCTTGGGTCGAATCCTTAGTCTAACATCTGACTGGTTGGCCACTATCCTAAATTGTTTGCACTACCAGACTGTTCCTGTAAATATCTACTTCCTCATAAGCAGTTTATCAAAATTCTTTGGTGTCGAAGCCATTACCATGAAATTTCACGACATTTTACCCGAAATCTGTGGTAAGGCGTTTTTCAGGTAAAGTGACCTATATTAATGGCAAGCAAGTAGTTCACCGTTATAGAAATGCAATTTTGAAAGAATTATGAACTATGAAGTGGGTGCACAACGATTTTGGACGATTTTTTGAAGAAATAACTAAAAGTGCAAAGAAGTCATAGGGTGGAAAGACTTTTTCCTGTTGGAATTTTGAATATAATTACCGGTGTCCTTCGTTGTGCTATCCCTTTATCCAAGATAGGTTTGAAACCTTACATCGTGATAAGTAATTGTGCAAAATTGCAGTTCATTCGGCAAAGCTTCTCGAGGAAATAACGCTTTACGTGCAAAAAGTATGAGGGTGGAAAGACTTTCTGCCTTACTGTACCTAAGTGTGTCCCTGGGTTACGTTAAATTTGGCCCCGTATCAAGGAACTTTGAGTTGCCAAGAAGCATCTTTGCTTTTTTCGCGTTGATTTTTGTAAAGTTGGCATACATATTTTCGGTTTCAAGAATTTATAATGGAGTAACTCTTTACATACACGGAGTTCCCCACATCCCACAAATAATAAGTATAATATGTAGAAAAATACTAACTTTGGAGAAATTGTGGCGTCAGGTAATTTACATATGTCGAATTGTAACTAAAATGGGTAGGTATGAAGTGATCCTCTCCGATTTGACCTACAAATTACAAATTTTTAAATTGCTCAAGCACAGAAATAAGTCGACCCAAACGGTTAGGTTTTCTTGAATGGGCCCAATTTCCCTTTAACTTAATTTTTGAATGAAGTTTCAGCTAAAATCATGATTTTGCATATAATTAAATTCGGAAGTCAAACTATTAAAATTAAAAATTACACAGTATATTAGCTCTAAATTCATACAAAGCATAAGCCAATGAAATTCATACAAAAATAATTGAACATGAAAACAGATACAGGGTGCCCCATTTATTCATGCGAAGATTTGAGACGCCCGTGCTCACTGGCGGGTAAATAAAATTCAAACTTGAAGCCAAAATCGGGTAGAGCAACTCAAAAATAGTTTTCTGATTTTTATGTAAACTTATTTTAAAAAGTGCGACCACTGTGCTCACATAAGGCAGAGGTACTATGTACATAGTGAAACATTTTTCCAGCCGATTTTCCTCAGGAATCGTTATGAAACGGAGCTTAAATTATATTCACATAAAAAATTAACAATTAATTTATATAATGGTGCATGGTAGACATTTTAAAATTAAATCCAATAGTCTAACATCGTTATCACTTTCGAAAAACTACCCCCTGCTAAACGCCCGAAAAAGCTGAAAATTTGGTTGGGCCACTTAACCCACCAGAAATTCCCGAATCCCAATGCAGCATGGTCAAACTGTTAAAACGCAATGGACCAATTATCCCGAGACTAATTAAAACTGATTTGGGAAGGATTATAGCAAAAATGTCCTATGTAGGTCTGCGCATTTAGAAACCACAAACTTTTTCGGCTTCCTGTTGAGAAAACTCAGCAGTGTGCAAAAACGGATGACGATGATTTTGGTCCTGCAGTCGTAAAAAATCAAGAAACCCCTTCTTAGTCATCCGACATTGACCGTTTAGTTTTTTCAGGATTTTTCATCGTGACACAACAACTTTTATACTGAAGAATTTACGATTTCTGACGCCACTTTGGAACGCTTAAAATAATTAGTCAAAGAAAATCACCCTAGAAAAGTGCCTGGAAGTATTTTTATCGGGTAAAAAGCGATGCGTTCTAAAGTTAAGAACAGGGGCCGTCATATCGAGCAAGTTTCACACTTAAAAAGCGCCGCCTGTGGGATAGAAAAATTGTGGAATTTTCGCACGATAAATGGGCAACCTCTGTAAGATCTAGCAGCAAACTGTTAGATGTAAAAAAATTTATTGGTGTGAAATATTTTTTTTTTGTAAAATCTTCAATACACAAAAAAGTCAATTATATCTAGTGTAAAGCTAGCGACCTGGCCCGGGCCCTTGCGGGCCCCGGGCCTGGTATTTGGTACCACTAATACCACGGTTGGTACGGTACTGCTGTCAATATCTCCTCTTCCTCCTCCGTCACGCAGGAAACCTTTTCTCCAGAGATCGACAATACGCCACTCAACGCCACGCCACGTAGATATTTCCTTTCCTACAAGTGGAAGTCTTCGCCTTACTTAATGGACGAAATCTCAACCCTTTGAAATCCACCCAAAACCAGGAAACAGAGCGATGAATCTACACAAACAACCCTCTCAAATCCTTGTCGTCGTATTGTCTTTCCGATCTGGACTGGATTTCATCCGTGCAGTGGCCGCGGAAGCTGTGGGGACATCTGGGGACATTAAACATTGTAGGATGGGGAGGCAGGGGTTTACATAAGATGGGGAGATGATGGGGACATCGAACAACCGTGGGGACATTGTCCCTCTAGCTTCCGCGGCCACTGCTTCCATGTCCTCATCATCATCCGTCAGTTGATGAGACAACATTATTATTTGCTCTGCTTTTGTTGCGATGATCAAATCATGTCATGACGCGTAATGGGTATCATCTCTTACTTCCAGGTATTATTACTACCTACCCACCTGCCCAAATTAATGTGACACGATGAATAGAAACCCTTAATGTACATACCTCATAGAAAATCGTGTGTATAAGTGTGTAATGTACTCTATTTATTACCAATGTACACGTAACACCTAATTAATTGGTGACAATATGAGCTACATAAATGTTCAAGTTTCTGAAAAGGAGAGAAATTACATAGCTCTCATTTCATTTCATTTCTTTGAGCTTCTCTCCAAATTTCATTACGAACGAATTATATTACTGCCTCGGCGCGTGTCAATTCATGGCAAAGTGGATTTATTTTTCGTCAAGATAACAATCTTCCAAGTTGGAAATTCTACCAGCCAATACGAAAAAGTAATCATGATCGTTCGTTGGTAACATAACACTTTTGTACGATTTCCTGCCATACTTCTTGAGACTCGCAAAGACGTCAGTGTACCGACGGATACAGATGTAAGTACACTTCAAAAGGCAAGCAAGTACATAGATTTGACCTTACTTTGACATTACTTTGACATCTCCACGTGTGTCTCGTTTCATCACCTGCTTCAACTTTCTCCACATAATTTTTCTATGTGTCTCACGGTGTAAAATATCCTTCACTTTGGCCAAATTTGAGACAACTTTCATTTCATTTTCAGGGAAGCCGTCGAAATGGGTGAAAAATTTCTTTTTACTTTTTACTTTCGCCCAACTTGTCCTCGTACATATTAAAACGAGCTCTACGTCGGGATTAATTTGCATGAATCGAAGAAAGCTAATATACGCTCTCTCTTTTCTTCGCTATACATATATTTTATTTAAACTTCTTTATTAACTTAAGGAATCATGCCCAAAATCGTCAAAATCACCCAATTTTTTAATCATTTCTCCACTCTGGGAATTTATTTTAAAATTCTGGCCGACAAATTTGTCGAGCAGGGAGTTCCCAATTTTTTGAAAATATACACTCCAAATTTTGACACTTTTTCAAGTAGGAGATCTCAAGTTTAAGAAGCCTTCAGAAAAATTGGAACTCGTCGAAACTGGCTCAAAAACTCATCGCCATTCCATTAATCAACTCACCGAATACAAATTTGTCGTCCAGAATTTTAAAATAAATTCCCAGAGGAGAGAAATGATCAAAAATGTATTAATTTTGACGATTTTGTCAATAAGTCATCAATTCCTATGGTAATAAGGCACCACACCGCCCTTAATTTTACCTCCCCGGTGACAAAACTACGAAATAAATCAACCCATCCAGCAGAAAATAAACCACAAAGTAATATTTTAATAATTGACGACAAGCAGTCTGTCTGTACCCACTTTTTTTAATGCGTTCCTCTTAACGATCCCCCTCCCCCCCAAAAAAACCTGATGAACTGAATAATTTACACCCCTCTTGCTTTTATCATCATCGGATGAGCAGCAGCATCTCCGCAAAACTACCATAATTTACTACCAAAAAAATGCAATTTTTCCTGTGCAGAATACATTTTTATTTCTAGATTGAATGCATCGTTAACTTCACACGAGCAATAAAATCCAACTCGTGGCGTGGCGTGGGTCTTTTGTTCACCTTTGTAAGTCAGCAAGCAATAATAATGACTACCCACGTTTGTTCGATACGAGATACACGTGTAATCCAATGTACATTTGTAACAGGGCCTGCCTGCAACAAGTTTTATTGCTCAGAAGTCAAGTGTTAAACAATAATACTGATTTTATTACTTGTTTCTTATTCATGTAGAAAGAGAAGAAAAAAAATTAAGAGGGTAAAAATACACATGTACTTCATGAACATTTAGGATATATTAACAGAGGACGGTTATGCATTTTCGAAAAAAAACGCTAAAATTTTTGCACAAAAAACAAAAATTTTCACAAAATTTGATTTTTTAAATGTGATCCTTTCGATTATTTGCTGTACAATATATTAAATTTCGTCTTGAATCGTGAAAATAAATATTTACAAAACGTGTACGTATTTTTGAAAAAAATATGTAAAAGATTCACTTTTTTGCAAATAATGACAGAAATACATACTTATATTTCTGAAAATCTAGAAATGTGTAAAATATTTTGAAATTTTCATGGTCTTTGACCGTCAGTCGTCATCTAATGAAACCATTGAAAATAAATACATATCCGCCTCTGTTCATTATTACTAATCAAGACGAACATATTAATACCTGTACCTACGTATCCACATGTAAATCATAATTTTTATTACACAACAACAACAACAATTAAACATCCGCGCATGGCAAACATTACGCCGAATTACATTTAATATTTTACTGTCCATCCATCTATCCATCTGTCTCCACGTGATTCTAAGAAAATGGATCGATACAAAATAATGGGCCCCCAAAACCTAATGGAAATGTCACTTACACAAACATCAAATCTGATTTTAATCACAAGTGATCAATGCATTCGCCATTCGCCTAACAGGAAAGAAGGAAAAACGACTAAAAGCCTATTTTATTTATTTACCAGGCATTTCGTCCATGTTTTTAAGGACGGAAACATTTTTCTGACGGGTGGATGTACACACACAACGACAAAGAATAGAAAATCGGGTTCTTGGAAAAACAGTGGCCGCGGAAGGTGTGGGGACATCGGGGGACATTGCCATTGTAGGATGGGGGGAGCAAGGGGTTTATATAAGATGGGCAGATGATGCGACCGTGGGGATACATTTTCCCTCTTTTGTCCCCTTCCCCAGGTTCCGCGGGGACTGGTCGGAAATGGAAAATCCTTTCCGTCCCTGCTCTGACGATAAGATTATCGTCATATCACATCAGGAGACGCTCAAGTGGATGAAACGCTCATTTTGGGAGGACCGTCATTATTACACTCGTCCATCCACCCATCCATCCATCCGTCGTCCGTCCCCCACTGAAGACGCCGAGAAGAACGACAACGACAAGGAACCCACATCTTTCTCCTTTCTTTACCCAGCAAATAATAAAGATTGATTGACAAGGACTTTCACCAGCGGGTACATATGTTCGAACAGACTGACAGCGGTAGGTAAGAAGGCTGGCGCAGGGTTTCGTTCTTGGTGGGGTTTGTTATATACATTTCTTGAACTGCAAGGCGAGAATGTGAGAAATGAGAGGTGCAAGAAACTGGGAGAAAGTGCAAGAAATATGCGTCATCTAGCCACGTGCAGTATGAAGCATAGCGACGAGGCGTAGTTTCTTGCATTTCTTGCAGGTCAAAATATTTACCTGCCAGAAATCACTTTCTTCCCGTTATTTCTTGCATTCAATGATTCGTTTCTTGCGGTTTTTGTCACATTTCTTGCAGTGAAAATCAAGAAACTCAAGAAATTCGAGGTGCAAGAAACTGGGAGAAAGTGCAAGAAATACGCATCATCTAGCCACGTGCGGAATAAAGTATATACAGCGGCGGGGCATAGTCTCTCCCACCTTGCATTTCTCCCAGGTCGAAATATTTAATACCTGCAAGAAACCACTTTCTTGCAAGGGAAACACTGGCGGTTATCTCGAAATAGTAGTGAGGTCGTTGTTGTCGTAGCTGTTGCATTATTACCCTCTCCTCCTCTCGTCTACCCACCACAAAAGTGGATCTGGTGACAATTTGACAGACCACATTTTCCCATCTCGCTCCTCTCGTCTTGATTTTGAGATGAGGGGCAGAATTACTCAAGCGGATCAAATTACATACACGGCATGGAATAGCGATTTGGGCCACGAAGCCTCACTTCCTCCTACCTGAAGCAGCAGGTTTCCTTCTTCCATCCAATCATTACGGGGAGAAAGTTGAATCACATTTTTAGCCCGAGTCAGGGCTTATGTAGTCGTCATGATTGTCTGTCTCTCCATAGTAAAATTTATGCAATCGACTTGAAATTTGGAACAAGTAAAACTAGGAATCAAGTTTGAAAATGAAGCAAATGCGTGTAAAAATTAAAAAATAAGTCAGGGCTTATCCACCCGCAATGGTTGTCTGTCTGTGCGTGGATTACGCTCGTAAGACTATGCAATGCAATAGACTTAAATCAGGAGGCAAAATAGAAGATGAGCAAACTGTATGAAAAACTAAAAAAGTTGTCATGGTCTTGTAATCCCCACCTCAATTATTGCTAAAACTCTGACTCGGGCTAAAAATAAGGCTGCACTTTAGGGTTTCCCTCTTCATTCGATCAAGCATGTTATGGCATGTTCGACACCGTGTGGTTCAAGAAAATAGCATAATGCCACATTTTCCCGCAAGCCAACCATACCAAATTCACCATGGAGAAAGCCAATCATAGGACCAAATTCACGTTGGAGAAAGCAAACTATACGAAATTCATGCTGGAGAAAGCCCACCAGTTACCATGTCGACGTTCATCATCAATCAGTTGAAAGTTCGGGACGCCTCCGCCTCCTGGAGCACATTGGGAATGATAAGTTACCAGATTTTAGCAAACCAATACGAAAAAAGGGAACGTAGGTGGTCCTAGTGAAAGTAAACGCACGTAAAGAGGTAGCTTCAGTCTCACTTCACCCCCATAACACGCCCATGACAGCGCGGGAACAGTTAATTTCATGCATAGATTTAAATTTAATTTAAAATCTCATTTTCCCCCGACGGAGGGTGTGGTTCAATTGACCCCAAAAGTTGATAAGATCCTCCCCTGGGGTCATAAGTATCCGATCAGTTTCCCTGCGGACGGACATAAGGACGGACGGACAGACAGACAAAATTTTCGCATAAAGTAGCTCAAGTTACAACTTTCTCTCCCCTCTCTGATTGCCCAGCCAATCATCCAATAAAATAAGAAATCATATAAAATTTCCTATCAACGAGTTTCATTTCATTTCATATTCGTCCAAAATTCGTAGGAAATCGTATTGTCCTCATTTCACAATAATATCACGACTCAAAGGAGCCAGAGACCTTTTTACTGTAAATTGGACCAAAAATTGCAAAACTCTGGAATTTATTTCCCTTTCAAAGTGTGATCACAAAACGGAATCAAATCATATTTTATTGCTCTCTCGCTCTCCCAAACTCCGCCGTGCAACACGTCGTCCTCCTTTGAATTTAGTTATTTACGTCAAGGCGACGTTTCCCAGAAATTTGGGGGCAGGAAAACATATTTACGAAATATTGAGCATTCAGTAAACTTGCGCAAGATCAAATATTTAATATGATTTATTAGTAGCAGAGGGCGGATATGTATTTACGAAAAATCACGGAATAATATTTTCATTAAAAATGCTAAAAATATGTACGAATAAAAACAAAAAATAGAATTTTCGAAAAATTTGTACTTAATTGTCTTATTTTGTGGTCCAATTTCTTTCAGTACAAAAATTCGTCTCGTATCGTTTAAATATTTACAAAATACACGTATTTTAAAAAAATGTGTAAAAGATTTACGTATTTTTCAAATAATGACGGAAATATTTATAAATATGTATGAAAACCTAGAAATCTATAAAAAATCTTTTGAAATCTTCCAATGAAA
Organism: Folsomia candida; assembly: GCF_002217175.1. Taxonomy (NCBI): domain Eukaryota; kingdom Metazoa; phylum Arthropoda; class Collembola; order Entomobryomorpha; family Isotomidae; genus Folsomia; species Folsomia candida. The sequence goes on along the minus strand of NW_019091249.1, from coordinate 406,168 downwards.
AGCTCGGAAATAAATAGATATCCGCCCCCTGCCCATTATTACATCCACATCCACCCCTTTGATACTTTAGCATCCTCTCGATTTGACTTTCACTTTTGAAACACCTCACCAGCCTCGACAAGAAAATGATTACTCCACAAGATCAAAGGGAAATCAAGTAATCATCTAAATTTCCTGATCGAAATTACAGACCAGCATCCCGTTTATCTAAATGCACAACGCAAAATACCCCAAATTACGGCAAGCAAAATCAAATTATCCGCCTTTTCCCTTAATATCTGCATATTTACCTTTCCCCAATACAACCCCCACAAGTTCGAGGACAGATCAAAATGAGACAGCCAATTTTGGAAGAAAATCGGTCTCTCCAAAAATCTAATACTATCCACCTTCCTTGACAGACAAGCATCGCATCGCATCGTCTTCTCGAAAAGCTAACAAAGAAAGAGGCAAAAAACTCTACAATTTTCCGCAGAATGCTTTCTCTTTCTTTCTCCTTTTTCTGCGATGAAATGGAGGAGAGGGAAGTTAAAGTATCATTAAAAATGCTCACATTATACTTGAGAGCATTGTTCTACTCGGTTCTTCAGAATCTATCCATCCATTTAAACCTCATCTTTTTGTTGCGATGAGTACGTTCCAGATAAACGGGAGGGTAGACACGGCCGAAAAACGGCGTTTTTGTCGACAAATTTGTAAACTATGGTCCAAAAAAACTAGACAAGTTTTCCACCGTGGACAAACCGTCGTTTTCACCGCCAAATATGGCGTTCCTTACACTTTTCGTTAACATGACACTTTTTCCCCATGTTTATCGAGTTCTTTACGTATTTACTTAGGCGAAAAGCTTCACTATTTGCCCTTCTCAGTTTTCGATTTTGGGCTGCCTGTACATTTTCACTCGAATTCAAACTATTTCAAAATCCGAGATTGACAAGTAGCGAAGTTCTCTCCTCTCCATCTCCTCACTTTGTTGCCTAGCTAGTGAAAGACAACCCCTGAGCTTGCATTTCATCATTTCGTGCTTGCTTTTTCTCCCCAACCAAACCGAAAACAAAAGACTTTCTCTCTCATTCCAATTTCCTCCCGACAAACAGTGGCCGCGGAAGCCGTGGGGACATCTGGGGACATTAACATTACAGGAGGATATTTACATATATAACATGGGCAGATCACAAACAACGGTGGGGACACTTGCCCCCATCTCCCCCCCACCTTCCGCGGCCACTGCCCCCCAAAGCAGCCCCGACTACATCAATCCATCCCATGTAAAAGTGAAATCTCAAGTGAAGTAAAACTTTCTTTGTGCTCCTCTTTCTTTCAATGACTCTCAACGCACGTCAATTCTACCATGAAAATTCGAACCCAGAATTTGATCCACTTCAACGTTTCATTTCAACACAGAGAGAGAAAACTTTCCTAAAAAAAAAGAGAATCGGGATTTCTGAGAGATTGATTTTTTTTTCAGAGCGACAGATGGCAAGATATCCATCAATTTTTTAAACAGCCATTATTCACGAAAAGTCCGGATAACAAAGGCACCATTATAAATCTGTAAGGCCTGTCTCGTTGGGGAAAAGTTTAGCTTGCATAAATTATTGTGTACGAAAGTCGCTCTTTTAAAGCAATATTTCCCCCGCAGAAAACTTTTCGACGGTGGGACACTTGACGGGCTGTCAGGAGAGAGAAAGAGCAAGTTCTTTGAAAATTGGGGATGTCTTATCGATAGATAAGATAAGAGGCGTCTACTTCAAGGGAAGTCTCATGTTACCCCAGTCGCTCTGATAGGGGAGGGCTCCCAGCGGATGCGCTCCGATTTTTGAGGAAATTAGTGGAAATTGATGACAAATTTAATTAGGATGAAATTTGCGAAAGACACGATCTTCCAATTGGCACGTTTTGCAGAGATATTTGCATCCGAAGAGGAGAAAATGCGCATTAAAGTCGACAAATTTTACACTTTCCAAATTTACTGCGCATTTTCTCCTCTTCGGATGCAAATATCTCTGCCAAACGTGCCCATTGGGAGATCCTGTCTTTCGCAAATTTCATCCTAATTAAATTTGTCATCGAATTGGCACCAATTTGCCCAAAATCGGAGAGCATCCACTGGGAAACCCCCCTTGTATCCCAACAAAAAATCAGCTTTTCCTATCACGGTGCATAATCATTACGCCGAAGGCTGTCCCATCTCCTAACGACGACGACGAGTGTTCTCTTCTCAAAAGGGAAAATTTTATCCAGTCAACAAATTACGAAATGCCTAATTTGGTGGAAAATTAGTTTTCAAACATCCATTAATTAGGTACATGGAGAGAAACTTTAATAAAAAGCTCATCACCCAGCATCACGAATAATTGAGTTCTGCTTGACTGACAGGAAGCAGACGGCGGTTTGGTTGAATATTGGATTTCGGAAACGTTGATGCAAATTTCGAAATCCAGTCCAAATTCAGTTACAGATATACTCTCCACAATTCTGTAATACGATTATTACCATCGGAAGTACTATGCAGTTCTACCGCTTCGGTAATAATTTATCACCACAGAAGCTAACTAAATCCTGCTCAGCCCCAAATGTCCCCGCTCTCCTAATAAAAATATTACCGACACCAGATTTTCAACTTCTTACCCTGAGAAAACAACTTATTAGTAGCGTTGTTACCATGCGGTAGAACATCCAACGGTAACAATCACATCACAAAGTGTACATCTTACAAATCTACAAATATGTACATGTCCCCCTTTAAAACACTCCTTATCTCGGTAACATTTTTAATCCCCAAAATCCTCTCCCCCCTGACTTTAAATCCCACATTTTCCTCTCCTCTCCTCCAATCCAATTCACTCTTCAGTGAGAATGGAATTAAAGAATATGGAGACAGACAGCTAGACACATTTCCCGCAGTAGTTTTCCCTCCTCCTCCTCTAGGGAAATTTAAGAGCTTGGAGGAATCCTATCACCTCTGATTTTGTTCCCCTCAATTCAATCAATAATATACACTCCATCCGTTCCGTTTCAATCCAATCTTAATAATCAGTCAGTGCGGCAGACCAAGAAAGAATGCGAGACACGACACGTGTCAGACAGAAAGAAAAATTTAATTTCATTCCGATCCGAATTGGACGTGTCACGAAGGAACAAAAATCTCGACGAGGATGCAATTCGTCCCGGACACGACCACGACTCAACCACGCGAAGAAATTCCGGAGAGGAAAAAGAAAGGGTACAAAATACTTGTTGGCTGTGTCACTATTTGCCCCAAATCTGGATCCCAAACTTACAAATATCAACCTGTCCATCCACTCAACAAATTTTCAAAATTCTCAAAATTTCCAGGAAGTGAAAGCACCCCCAAAATCATAGAAAGTTCCAGTTTCCTTTCCATTTTATGCAGTACAGTAAGGAAATTATTTATTGCATATAAAATCCACTGACTTCATGTCATTTTTGCGTGGGTCGAAAATGAACGAAATGTAAAACTTCATAGCAAAATTCTAATTCAAATTATTTGAATCAAATATCTGGATCCACAGCCAAAAAATAACTGAAAATATCAATCTGTTCGCCAACAAATTCCCCAAATTTCCAGGAAGTAAAAGCACCCACAAAACCAGGCTTGATTGTCAGTTAGACATATTTAGAAAGTTCCCGTTTTTCCATATTTTATGCAACAACGCAATTATTTATACCACACAAAATCCACTTCATGTCATTTTTGCGTGGGTCGAAAACGTACGAAATGCAAAACTTCATTTCAAAATTCTAATTCTGAAATGCACAAAATCTGGAACCCAAATAACTGACGCGTATAAAAATTAACCTGTCCAGTCCACTCAACAAATTTTCAAAATTCTCAAAATTTCCAGGAAGTGAAAGAACCCCCAAAATCAAACTTTCACATATAAAGTTCCCATTTTATGCAGCAAAGCAACGAAATTATTTATCGCATACAAAATCCACTTCCTTTTCGCGTGGGTGCAAAACTTCGTTTCAAAATTCTAATTCTAAAATGTTACACTTAATTCGTTCGTGTCTCTCCTCCGTTCTCGAATAATGGGAATTTTAGTGCATTTTAGTTCCCTCTCCTCCTCCTCCTCCGCCTTTTATTTAATTCAGAAGGAATTTCTAGAGAAGAGATACGAATAAAAGTTGGAAAGTGTGCCAGGCAGCACAAAATTCCCTTCGTTTGTATCAACAAGGTTTCGAGCATGCTCAAGTGTCAAACAAAGTGAGAGAGAGAGAGGCAGAGATGTGTCCAACTTTCTCCGCTTTTGTTTGAAATACTTGACTCAAAAAGGCAGTGGCCGCGGAAGTCGTGGGGGACATGGGGGGACATTGCCATTGTAGGATGGGGGGAGGGAGAGGTTTATATAAGATGGGCAGATGACATCGAACAACCGTGGGGACATTGTCCCTTCGTCTCCACGCTTCAGCGGCCACTGCATCATGTTCATAGATTTGAGATGCCTGAATTCTCCCAGTGGCCGCGGAAGCTGTGGGGACATATGGGGACTTCACATTTTAGGATGGGGGAGGCAGGGTTTCATACATAAGATATGGAAATGATGCGGACCTCGAACAACCGAGGGGACATTATTGTCCCCACCCTTCCGCGGCCACTGCTCAAAAGGAGCAGCTCCTTCCTTCTCTCCTTTCTCTCAATTTAAAGGAGAAATGTTTGATAATAATGCCACATTTCCTCCTGTGCGAGAGAGAGGACAATGCTCTTCAAACAACCTTGAGCTAATAATGACATTCTGATTTGAAATGAACAACCAACTCGAGAAGAACAAAACATAACGAGTGGTGCATGTGCGGCTTATCATTTTGTTTCGGATGGAGACAATTTTAGCGTGGGTGTGATTTCTGTCTTTTTTGGTCCCGTTATTTATATGAAAATAGTTCGAAATTTTGTTGCTTCTGCTTTTCCGGTATAAAATTTTGTGCATTTTTTTCGTTTTGTTTTCTGCTATACACAAAATCTCCAATTTTTCTGTTTCTCCCCTAAAAAAATATTCCCCAAATTTTTCTCTCTGAATTTTTTATCTATAAAAAATCTCAAAATCTTGTTTTCTATTTGTCACTCAAAAATAATCTAAAATTTTTTATCCCGCATTTCCATTAAAAAAACACCACCCAAATTTCTTTCTCTTGTTTTTTTTTTAAAAATCCTCCAATTTTTTCCCTTTCAAAAAGGTCCCCCACAAAAATGTCTTTATTCCGGGTCCGAATTTGACCCGCATTTTTTTGGTCCTCTGATTTCCCTTGTTCGCACCCACTCATTTTCATCCACATTTCTAAAAAAAACTGTCTTTTTTCTTACCTTTCGTTTCTGTTCGAACTTTCCTTTAAACTCGGCCAACGACTTTGTCCATTTTTCTGGATCCTCATCCCTGTCGAGGAGGAGGTAGTGCCTCCACTTGGACGAGTCGAATCCCCAGTGACAAGTCCTCACTTCCTGCCGGTGGTGAGAGTGGGCTACAAAGCGCGCCGGGGAAAATAGGCCGTGACATTCCACACACCTGCAAATAAATCAAGACAACAAGTAAATACGAGGAAACGAAATGTAGCAACGGGGTGAAACAGGTAATTCAGAAAATATTCCCATGACTTCAGTGGGGGGGAAATTAGCCCCAAAAGCTGATAGGATCCTTCCCCATGGGGTCATACGTATTATGCCGCAAAGCAATCTCGATCATACCTGTTCACTTTCATTCATTAATGTGATTATGATGGTGAGTGTAAGTGAATTTCCTGTAATTTGAGAATGAAAATGACTAAGGGATTCCGTCATTGCAGATGAATGACTGTGAATGAAATGATTTCTTACTCATTTAATTTTTCACCCTGTACTTAATACATGAGGCGAAGTAAGAAATGAAGTCAGATGAAGGGAAATGAAATGAATTTGAAAGAAAATGACTGAAAGTGAATGAAAATCTTCGGTCAGAAATAGGAATGACTGACTTTGAATGAAACCTGAATTTTTGAACAGGTATGATCTCGATCCGTTATCCTACTGACAGACAGACGGACAAAGTCTTCACATAATATAGTTTCATCCCATATTAAATAATATGCAATTTACGAGCGCATTCTCCCGATAAGTGTCGTGGCGCCACCCGCACTACGGCGACATCAGATTAGCTCTATTTACACTTTGACTCTAATAAAATGCATTAATCGGTCCCATTTCTCTCTCCTCGGGATAAAAATAACTCCCGATTGCCATTGAGGAAGCAAGGATGAAATGCATCTTCTTCTTCTCTCTCTAGCAGAACACACACAGAACAACATGCACGCATACATATTCTCCATCCACGTGAGCGCTCAAGTCACAACTAAATCTACGTCCGTGAGAAAATAATGCAGAATACACAAAAACACATCATCAATGTTTCGAATGCAAGAAATAACGGGGAGAAAGTGGTTTTTTGGAGGTAAGTATTTTGACCTGTAAGAAATGCAAATGCATATTTCTCCCAGTTTCTTCCACCTCGCATTTCTCGCGTTTCTCGCTTGGCACTGGAAGAAATGTGACAAACCCGCAAGAAACGAAACTCTTGAAAGTAACCACTTGCAAGAAATAACGGTAAAGAGTGTTTTTTGCAGCTATTTTGACCTGCAAGAAATACACGGCGCAAAAAACTATGCCCCGCCGCGAATATTTCATACACACGTGGCTAGAAGAAGCACATTTCTCCCAGTTTCTTGCACCTCGCATTTCTCCCTTTTGCACTGCAAGAAATGTGCCAAACCCTACCCATCATCATCAACCTTCCCATTTAATACAGAGTTTCAACTCTCGAGGACGACTTTGTAGGAATGGTATGGTTCATGTCACAGCAAACTCTCCTTCTTCCTGCGCATTATGGGTGGTGGTGGATGGTGGATAACAAGAAGTCGAAGACCTCGGAAAAAGGTAGGCACTTAAGGAAGGCGGATATTCTCCCGGGTTTTCTCTCTCTCCCTCATTCCATTCCTTGTCTTGTCTCTCGGGCAAATTGGATCTCGTCCATCCGACCGAATATGGAAAATTCATGTCACAACCTGAGCGATTACTCGTGTTCGGCATTAACGGGGATAAAAAATGACCATTTGCTCGAGACAAATTAGACGCACCCAAGTAAAAGCTGATGGACGGACACTGTTAAAAATCTGGTCGACAAACCGTACTGGGATTTATTTGGTAGTAACTTTCTACCGGACTGGTAGTAGTTGGTTTCTGAGTGGTAAATTTTCCATTACTACAACATTTTAAAGGGTAATGGCCGTTATTAGCATACCGGTAGAGTCATAGATATGTACTCCGGTCAGTAATGATTTAATACCAGTTTTCTAAGAGTGTAGAGTCACATATATGTACTTACTGGTATTGATTTGGTAATAACTTTCTACCGGATTGGTAGTAGTTTGTTTCTCAGTGGTAAAACTTTTAGTACACCAAAAAAACATTATTATCGCATATTTGGTCGAGTCGTAAATTTATGTACGCCGGTCAGTAATGATTTAATACCACTTTTCTAAGCGCGTATGTACATATATGGCTCATCGTAATCCCGCGATGAATGAAATCTTGGCGTAAAATATTATCTATTTTAAGAGGACGAAAGACAAGCTGATGCTGCAGTTTGGATGGTGCTGAGCCAAAAGCTATACTTTGAGCTCCATCTGTATTAAGCTCGTCGTTAGTAGCGTGTCCTCTTTTTACTCCTCTTTTAATCCCTACTCCTCCACTTAGGCGCCAACCTGACATCCATCCATACTTTATAGGTCATCCACTAACAGGCGCCGCGGAAACTGGGGAGACATTAACATCGTAGAATAGGGGAAGGAAGGGTTTGTATAACATGGGGACATCAAATAACCGTGGGGACATTGTCCCCTCCAGCTTCTCCGCGGCCACTGTCGCGACAAACTAACTGCTCAGGAGATTTCTTCCCTCAACAGATTTTACCTTCGCTTTTATCTCGTTCGGAATGGTGGTGGGATGATGAAATTTATTTTCTAGGAGGAGAAAAGACACAGACTTTCTCTTCAATTCACTAACAAGGGAGGTCTCCCAGCGGATGCTGTCGGATTTTGGGAAAATATATCACAAATTTGATTAGTATGAAATTTTCGAAAGACCCGATCTCCCAATGGGCACGTTTGGCAGAGATATTTGCATCCGATGAGGAGAAAACGCGCGGTAAATTTGGAAAGTGTAAAATTTGTCGACTTTAAGGCGCGTTTTCTCCTCTTCGGATGCAAATATCTCTGCCAAACGTGCCCATTGGGAGATCGGGTCTTTCCCAAATTTCATTCTAATTAAATTTGTGATCACAAGTTTTTTGTCAAAATCGGAGCGCATCCGCTGGTCGACCTCCCTTATTTGTCCTCCAGTAATCCTCCCCCATTCATTCCGAGGACTTCGAATGGACACAAAATTCTCGTCGAGACTGATTCGATTCGCAAGACTGGACTGGACTTATTCATCCGTACGAACCTTTTGTACCTTATCTTTCTTTCAACCCGCTTTTTCCAAGAAGGGAATAGAATCAGCCTGCAATTCAAGACTCCTAAGTAAGACTTCCGTTCATTTCCTTTATGCTCGACTGGAAATGAGACTCATTGTTTTGCGTAATATAAGCTTTTCATGCATGAAAATCTCTCTTTTTTGTGTCTTAAGTCGCCCCACTATTTTTGATTCGCGGTGGTGGTGAGTTGGCAAGAGAAAGAAAGGCAATGAACAATTAACCTTGGATTTGAGTAAAGGTTAACAAGAGGTAGAAAAGAGTCGTAGTTTAGAATAGGAACAGAGCAGACTTACTGCTGAGACAGTGGTCCTAATAGTGGACAATTGGTGTAATAATTAGTGAGTTAAATTGTGACAATAAATTGGCGTTGCATTAAAGAGACCGTCATTTGTTGTGCACACATTATTTGCACCATTTCTCGGAGGAAAGCAGAAGTCTCATCCTTTCAACCGGCGAAGAGACTACACCCACCCAAACCTGAATAGGCTCGCTGCTGGTAGTGGGAGTGGCTATTCAAAACATTGAATTGACCAGCGACATTAATTACTGGGCTAAATATAGATAGCTTTGGAGCAAATCAAATTAGCGAATTTTGCAAAGGATGTCTTATTACAAATATTACAAATATACTTATAACAAATTTCTAGGACTTCTGCTTAGCCAGAAATTTTCTTCGTATTTAATAGTCCCAGTTTTATAAAGAGACATTTTCGTAATTACTACGCTAAATATAGCTTTCGAGTAAATCAAATTAGTAAATTTTGCGAAGGACGTCTTAGCTTCTCAGCAATTTATTTGGTACTTAATAATTCCGCTTTTATAAAGAAGAAGTTTTTCATACGTATTAATTACTGAGCTAAATATAGCATTCCAGAGAATCGAATTAGTAAATTTTAAGGACTTCTTAGCAATTTACTGCGTATTTAATAATCTCAGTTTTATAAGGGCATTATTCTCATCAAGTCATCAAAATCTCGAGTACTCCGTCTCAAGTATCTAAGAGATCAGGGCACATGCCGTGATTTCATACCAGCAGAGCAGGGAAAAGCACACTGTTAAAAATCTGGTAGAGTCAGATATACACTCCGTACTGGTATTGATTTGGTAATAACTTTCTACCGGATTGGTAGTAGTTTGTTTCTTAATGGTATATTTTTCATTACTACAACATTACTAAAGAGTCTTTAGTAAAGACGGTAATGCCCGTTATTACGAGTGCCAGTAGAGTCATATATATAAGTATGTACACCGGTCGGTAATGATTTAATACCAGTTTTCTAAGGTGTAGAGTGACATATATACTCCGTACTGGGATTGATCTGGAACTAACTTCCTGCCAGATTGGTAGTAATTTGTTTGTGACTGGTAAATTTTTCATTACTAAGCGGTAATACCCGTCATTACGAGTGCCGGTAGAGTTATACATAAATGTACTAGAATTGATTTGGTAGCAAATTTCTACCGGATTGGTAGTAGTTTGTTTCTGAATGTAAATTTTTCATTACCGGTATTACACCGTGCCGGTAAAGCCATATTTATATGTACTCCAGTCAGTACCTGATTTAATACCAATTTTCTAAGAGTGTCTCCTTTTTTCCGATAAAAGCTTTCATATTTATTTTATCAAGGTAAAGAAATTCTCTCTTTGCCCACGTGCATGCATTTAGCCGAGAAAATCTCACTCACTTTTCTAGTGAAAAGCAAAACTAAGCTGGGGATGTGCTTGTCGAAAAGATTAGGGTCGTGGTTTCCTCTCCTCTTCTTGTATTTAATAACGTCCTCTTCTTTATACCATGTAAAATCCCTTTTTAATGAGAGAATGCCTAGCAATAAGGTCTCATTAAAGGATACAATGTAACATCGCAGAGAGAGAACCTGCTTACTTTTCTGCAACTTAAAACCTCTCCAGAAACATAATTACTTTAAATATACTAATGGCCCTCTATTATAAAATAGACATGTATTTAGACGGAGAGGAGAGAAAGCTCTAGTGAAAACTCGGCAGGAAAGGAAAGGAGCAGAGAGCGGATATGTATTTAAATATTTTCAACTTTTTGATTTGATGAGGACAAACTTTATCGGCGTGTTCCTTATCTTTGGCTGATCATAAAAATTTCAAAAAATTTCTAGGTTTTCAGACATATTTTCGCTATTATTTGAAAAATACGTAAATCTTTTACATATTTTTTCAAAAATATTTATACTAATATTTCAGCGATGACATTGTTTTAGTACACAAAAAAAACGAGTACAAAAGTCCAGACCCGATTACATTCATTTAGAAGTACAAATTTTTCGAAAATTCTTATTATTACATTTTTTAAAATACATATTTCATAAATAGTTTGGCAATTTTTTCCCCAAACATTAAATGCATATGTCTTTAAACGATTTTTCATAGATAAATATTCACCCTGTGACAATTACACTTCCGAAAATTCTGTAAAAGCTTACATTAAATTTCAACATGGCAAGCTCCCTTCCCAAACCCTCGACTGCTATTTAATAATAAGCTTTAAAGTAAATGAAGGACTTTACAAGAGGACGAGGATAAAGTCCGACAGACAATTATCGATTGAACCAGCATGTACATACATACACAAAATCCAAATTTCTCGAACAATATGTAGCTAAGCCGGGTTTAATCCTCTCTTCCCTGGTTAATTGGCAGTGTAACAAAAACCTTGAACTGAACAAATAATCGGTTGCTTTCTGTCTCCCGAAAGGACCAAACTTTCTCCTCGTCCGTCCGATCCGACATCAAAGAGAAGGGGATTCAGCCATTAATTCGATTAACGCGCCTCTAATCCGTCGTCGTCTTCACCCATCCAAATATTTGAGCTATTGGTCGGTCGCTTATTTGAGCAATTCAATTTACTTTACTTTACACGGAGGGAATTTGCATCGCTTGGATGGAGACGTAACAAGACGGGCTAAATACGGGTTTAAATGGAGGCAGTGTTTCGCTCCTTTGCCACATTTTTTGCAGAGAAAAGCTAGAAACGCAAGAAATATGAGGTGCAAGAAGAAAGTGTGAGAAATAATAAGCGCCATCTAGCCGCGCGGGGTATGAAGTATAGCGGACGGAAGGAGTTTTTTGCGCCTTGCATTTCTTGCAGGTGAAAATATTTACATACCTGCAAAAAACCACTTTCTCCCAGTTATTTCTTGCAAGTGGTTACTTTCCAGTGTTTCGTGTCTTGCGAATTTGCCGCATTTCTTGCAGTGCAAAGTAAGAAATGCAAGAAACTGGGAGAAAGTGCAAAAAATAAGCGCCATCTAGCCACATGCCAGATGAATTATAGCGGCGGGACGTAGTTTCTTGCGGGTCAAATATTTACATACCTGCAGGAAACCACTTTCTCCCAGATATTTCTTGCATGTCAAAAAACTACCTGCAAAAAACCACTTTCTCCCCGTTATTTCTTGCAGGTAAAAAAAACTACCTGCAAAAAACCACTTTCTCCCCGTTATTTCTTGCAGGTAAAAAAAACTACCTGCAAAAAACCACTTTCTCCACGCTATTTCTTGCACGTGGTTACTTTTGCACCCAAAACCCTGCCCCGAATCAATACCGATCTGTCTGTCCCTCTTTCTCTCCCCGCAAATTGGGTGGGCGGGGAAGGAGACCTAAATAAAAATCATGCCGTGTCCTCGGGGAAATTACCAAGTACAAATTCCCAACAAATTAACTCAATGAATCTTACAAGTGTCACATCCCTCCTCGCATATGTGCCGCACAATGAAATAACGAAATGAAACTTGCTAAGTAACTGACGCCAGCATGACCATAATTTCTGATCTCATGACCAAACCAAACCAAACCACAATCTGCGTATGTATATGTACGAACCAATTATAAACCCCCCAATCCCCGTGATAAATATTGTGATTGGTACGGTTCGCTGATCCGTTCCCTTATTAGTGAATTCTACCCTCTTCAATAGTGAGTTAATTCACAATATTAAATTTTTAAAGAGCTCTCTTATCTTACATATCGTATCCCTCCCATTTACAAAAGGTGAATTTTACCTATGTGACCACCAACCATAAATATATACTTTTGGAATTTTTAATCTTTCCATTTTTTCATGAATTTCGACCCTATTTACAAGTCAGTCAAGGAAAGAGGGTAAGATTTAGCCGAAGAAGAGCTAAATTTAGCTCCGGCTTTATTTAGCCGATCCGGAGCTAGATTTAGCTCCGAAAGCTAAATCTAGCTCCTCGAGCCTAATTTTGCTCTGAAAAAGAGCTAAATTTAGCTGACCTTCGGCTAAATTTATCTTGGTCAGACTTTGAAAAGACCGACCGCCTTTATTATGCACTGACGGTTGCTTTTGTCAATTTAGGTAAATTAAGCAGGTTTCAATTGACAAATAAGCAATGGCCCAGCTTTGTGTGATCTGGCCCACCGTCGTTACAAAAACTTAAAGGCGAAGGTTATTTTAAATTCATAGCTATAGATTGAATAATTTAAATTTGGCGGAAGATTTTGAGCAAAATTTACCCTTCGGAGCTAAATTTAGCTAAGGGTCGGCTAAATAAAGCCGGAGCTAAATTTAGCTCTTCTTCGGCTAAATCTTACCCTCTTTCCTTGACTGCAAGTATCAAAAAGGACGATGGAAGATTCAAAATTGAATTCAAGATACATATTTTAATGATTTTCTATTTGATTATTCAAATTTTACCTGTGTGACCAACCACACTTTTGAAATTTATCAATTTTTTTCATGAATTTCAACCCTTTCGACTTCCAAAAATAAGAGTAGCTACAAAAAATTGCCTTAAAATGACGATTGAAATTTAAAATAATTTCAAAAATTGAATATATTATCCTGAAGATATATAAATATGTTAATGATTTTCTATTCGATTGGTCAAGCAGTATATTTTTAACGGAGTTAAAATATTATAAAAACATTAACACCGTCATTATTCACATTTTTCTGACCGGAGTACTTTTCCAGGGTCAATTTAAACTACGTCTTTCTCCTAAAAATATGCAAATTCGAGAAAAATCCATCACATACCAGACATTCACCCTCTGTACATGCGCAGTACTCCCATTTTTTGGTGAGATGTGAAATTAAAGAGTGTCCCCAGTTATTAAAGGTTTTAGCCAGATTTACTGCCCAGTAAACGTAAATAAGTGACAAATAAGAGATCAACAAGTGCTCGTCTGGCTGGCTGGTTGGCTAGCCCAACAAAATATGCAATTTCAATGCAACGAGGAAAAACAAAAAAAAAAAAAAAAAAAAAAAAAAAAAAAAAAAAAAAAAAAAAAAAAAAAAAAAAAAAAAAAAAAAAAAAAAAAAAAAAAAAAAAAAAAAAAAAAAAAAAAAAAAAAAAAAAAAAAAAAAAAAAAAAAAAAAAAAAAAAAAAAAAAAAAAAAAAAAAAAAAAAAAAAAAAAAAAAAAAAAAAAAAAAAAAAAAAAAAAAAAAAAAAAAAAAAAAAAAAAAAAAAAAAAAAAAAAAAAAAAAAAAAAAAAAAAAAAAAAAAAAAAAAAAAAAAAAAAAAAAAAAAAAAAAAAAAACAAAAAAAAAAAAAAAAAAAAAAAAAAAAAAAAAAAAAAAAACAAAAAAAAAAAAAACAAAAAAAAAAAAAAAAAAAAAAAAAAAAAAAAAAAACAAAAAAAAAAAAAAAAAAAAAAAAAAAAAAAAAAAAAAAAAAAAAAAAAAAAAAAAAAAAAAAAAAAAAAAAAAAAAAAAAAAAAAAAAAAAAAAAAAAAAAAAAAAAAAAAAAAAAAAAAAAAAAAAAAAAAAAAAAAAAAAAAAACAAAAAAAAAAAAAAAAAAAAAAAAAAAAAAAAAAAAAAAAAAAAAAAAAAAAAAAAAAAAAAAAAAAAAAAAAAAAAAAAAAAAAAAAAAAAAAAAAAAAAAAAAAAAAAAAAAAAAAAAAAAAAAAAAAAAAAAAAAAAAAAAAAAAAAAAAAAAAAAAAAAAAAAAAAAAAAAAAAAAAAAAAAAAAAAAAAAAAAAAAAAAAAAAAAAAAAAAAAAAAAAAAAAAAAAAAAAAAAAAAAAAAAAAAAAAAAAAAAAAAAAAAAAAAAAAAAAAAAAAAAAAAAAAAAAAAAAAAAAAAAAAAAAAAAAAAAAAAAAAAAAAAAAAAAAAAAAAAAAAAAAAAAAAAAAAAAAAAAAAAAAAAAAAAAAAAAAAAAAAAAAAAAAAAAAAAAAAAAAAAAAAAAAAAAAAAAAAAAAAAAAAAAAAAAAAAAAAAAAAAAAAAAAAAAAAAAAAAAAAAAAAAAAAAAAAAAAAAAAAAAAAAAAAAAAAAAAAAAAAAAAAAAAAAAAAAAAAAAAAAAAAAAAAAAAAAAAAAAAAAAAAAAAAAAAAAAAAAAAAAAAAAAAAAAAAAAAAAAAAAAAA